>NC_041402.2:72102854-72105354 GCF_900747795.2 Erpetoichthys calabaricus
CAACATATATATATATATACATATGTCAACATATATATACACATACATACATACACACACACATATACATATACACATACATATATATATATATATATATATATATATATATATACACACATACATATATACACACACAGACACATATATCTACATATATATATATATATACATATCTATATATATATATCTATATCTATCTATATATATATATATATCTCTATCTATCTATCTATCTATCTATCTATCTATCTATCTATCTATCTATCTATCTATCTATCTATCTATCTATCTATCTATCTATCTATCTATATATCTATATATCTATATATATATCTATATATATATCTATATATCTATATATATATATCTATATATCGGTGTTTCTCAAACTTTTTTGTCTGTTGGCACAGTAAAAAAACTAAAAAAATTTCGCGGCACACCAGGAAGAACAACAATTGTTTTATAATAAAATGAAAAATTATTTTACCTGTTTTTAAGTATTACATTCAATGTGAAGGATGTGCCTGTTTTTGAGAGCAAATGCAATCTAATCGAGGCTCCAAAGTCGACAAACAAACTCGCATTTCAGCGTCTATTGTAAGAAGTCTCTCTCTTTTCTTAGACTTGATTTCAGTCAGTGCTGAAAATCCAAACTCACAAAACCATGAAGATGCAAATGGAAGAATTATTTTGATTGCTTTTAAACTGATTGCAGGATATAACTTGTTGATTGAAATCCAAAACACATCCAGGCTTTTCTCGGCAAAACTTGACTTAAGAACTGCATCGTTTTTTAAATCAATGAGCTGCTCTTCTTCTTCAGTTGTAAAATTTGTAGCTTCATTGTTTCCAAATGGATAGCTGACCCATCCATATTCATTACTTCCAACTGTTGGGAAGTAATGCTGCAATGCTGACTGCAGGTGTGTCAAAGTGTACAGAATTTCGGGGGTGATTTCTTTATTACAATGAATGTGCTTCAAATAAAGTTTATTTGAAGCACATTCATTGTAAGTAGGAAAGCAGTCGAAGACTCCTTTCGAGATCTTACTTTGCCACAACGACAATTTTTCACCAAATGACTTCAGTTTTGAGGATGCAGTGATGATGTTTTCCGATGGTCCTTGAAGACTTAAATTCAGTGAATTTAATTTGTCAAATAAATCAGAGAGAAATGTCACCTTAACCCACCAGATCTCGTCATGAATAGAAAATCCAAAGTCTTTTTTTTCAGCCACCAAGAATGAAATCAGCTCAGCCTTGAGTTGGACGACACGCTTTAACACTTTCCCCCTGGAGAGCCAACGAACGTTGGTGTGATACAGGAGGCATTTGTAGTCTGAATCCATTGCTTCACAGAGCTGAGAGAAAAGTCGGGATGCAAGCGGTCGAGATTTGATGAAGTTTACAACTGTAATCACTTGATCCAGAACAGACATCAAATCTTTCGGCAAAGATTTGAAGGCAAGAGCTTCTCTGTGGATCATGCAGTGAACAACTAATACATTTGGATTTTCTTGACGCACAAGAGTGACGAATCCCTTTCTATTTCCCTGCATGGAAGGACAGCCATCGGTGCAAACGCTGACACAGTTTTTCCACTGTAGTTTGAAGAGCAAAATGTTTTCGTTCACCACATTGAAAATATCTTCGCCTTTGGTCGTAGTTTGTAAGTCTTTCTCAAATAAGAATTCGTTGACACATTTTTCATCCCTTATGAATCGAATAAAAGCTAGCAGCTGGGCTTTGCCGCTAACGTCAGTGGATTCATCAACTTGGAGACCACAACAGAGACACTTCATCGTCAGGCGCGTCAAAGTGTTCGCAGATTTGATCTTGTAAATCTGACGATAAGTCTTCAATTCTGCGCGAGATAGTATAATTTGACAAAGGAACTTTCTTAACTTTTTCGGCGGCATCGGGTCCAAGAATAGTTTCAACAACTATTGCTAAAGCTGGCGCAATGACTGATTCAGCCTCTGTATGCGCTTTCTTGCGTTTTGCTAATAACTGAGCAACCTTATAACTTGCAATCAATCCCTTTTCTGGCAGCTTTAGGTAGTTCGTAAGTTTCTTAGCTTGTTTATTTTGTTGAGCCCTGATGTTTTCGAAGTATTCCTTCGGTTGCGCTTTTACAGCTGGATGTTTTGTTTCCAAGTGTCTCTTCAATTTGCTTGGAACAAGCGCCTCATTCGACAGAGCTGAATTGCAGATCAGACAGAATGGCAATGGAGCATCTTCAGGTCCCGAAGATATGAAACCATATCCGATGTAATCTTCTTTGTAACTTCGTTTGGTTCCTTGCTTTTTTTTTTTTAACGCTTTTGCAGTTTCATTCTTGCTAACGTATTTCTCCATGGATAACAATGAATAACGCTTATTGATAATTTGTTATTATTAGCATACACCTAAAAAATTTAAATGAAACACATCACTTATTATTATCGTTACCAATTCAAAAACTGCTGTGCGTCTGCTAGGGCGGCCTACATTTTAG